>NW_023276781.1:0-12500 GCF_013357705.1 Chelonus insularis
ATCATCTAACTGAAACTTTAACATTTTACAATTCTCAAAATAAACTGAACCAAACGTTAACCTGTTACAATTCTGGAGCTCAAACACATTCTACATAAACTAAAGCATATTTCTTCAACAAAAATCATTTCTTAATAAATTCTAACTCAACTCAATAACTCAATATCTTAATCCTTAACAATAAAACAAATCTTTAAATCAAATTAACTCAACTACATCACAATCTTCTTTAACTGAATACATAACTAAACTTAAACCTAACAAACGAGTACGAGAGCAAACCAAGCCTCACGGATTTCTTTTCCATAAAAATAAAATATTCTCAACTAAATACAAAGTTTCCTTTTAACCCATCTCAAGTCAATTCTCAATAACTTACAACTTCTGCAGAGAGCTTTCGATGTTTAGCTTTTATCAAACCTAGTCCCGGTTGTTCTGGACTTCCTTGTACTGGAATGGAGCTCATTGCTGATCTTCATTCTGCCTTCTGGATCTCTGCTCTTCCAATTGGCACACTCATCTCTTCACAGGCATGGCCTGCACTCGACTTCTTGACTTACTCTCGACTAACTCTCGACTAAACTCTCGACTAAACTCCAAAAACTGAATCCTCAAAATCTCCTATCTTTAATTTCTTCATTCTCCGCAATTTCTTCTCCCTCCAAACTCAAAATTCTTTCAATTCGTCTTACAATACTTCTTATTGGTGGTTATCTTCACGTGACTTCTCCCAGATTTTCATATGGAGGGGTCACTTAAAACTAATGTGCACCAAAACTTAATTCTAAACTCTAAAACTTAATGTCTAAACTCAAAAACTTAATCCTACGACCTCTTCCATACTTCCATCTTTTTATTGGAGTCCCATTTTACTGGCAACAACCCCGTGACTACAACCCTTAGGGCTAGGACGTCTCCCAGCATGGGAAAACTGCAGGGTGACACGTTACTTTTGGTCCTCTACTCCACTACAGCTTCCCAACTCTCCTCTCAATCGTCCATATTGCTGACAAATCTTCTCTGGATCCAACTCTGCTTTCATCTTGGGTTATTGAGATTTTCACACTACTTTTTAATTATTAACTAAATCAATCAGCCTTGGTTTGCATTAAATGTTATAATCCTAACTTATAACTAACTATTCTACGCCAATAAAACATAAAATAAATCCAAATGTGAAATTAACAACAAAATATACAGAAATTTAATTCGATAATAATCAAGACTCATAAATTAAATAGTAATGATTAAATAGAAATAATAAAGATAATTTTGGCGTAGGGAAAGTAAATATAATTAATAAAGCATTGGAAAGTATGAATTTCTGACTATAAGAATCAGTATAATAGCTCAGATGAGCCTTAAATTGGCTATTATTAGCCTCAAAATATTCAATAAATTGTTTCTGGAGCTACCAATGGGGCGTTATCAAAAAATAACGTCACAACTCCCCCTCCCATACAGAAGGTTTTGCTTAGGATGCTGGAACTATCTTGAACGCCTTATAACATTGCTGGACACTGCATTCTTTCTTTCACCGGAACTATCCGTTGACTAGTTGACTGGAGCAATCTGACATCACCATTGACTGTATTCTGGAACTAACTCTGACTGTAGACTATACTGGAGCTCCCCAAAACATTTTTTTTTCCTGTGAACTAACATCATAACTGGAACCCGACTGTAATTTTCGGCCACTCGCACCCACGCCTGAAATACAAAGAGTCTCATGCTAAACTACATCTTTAACCTGAAACAACCAAACTGACTGGAGCACTCAGACATAGTTTCCATCCCCGAAACAACCCTTATGTTTCCTTTATTCGCTATGCTCCACCGAACTGTGTTAAATATTTTCTAGGGCTGTCGAATAGGATCGGAGTAGGGAAAGGTTATTATAATATTATCGGAAATTACAAGTATACATTGTTATTACATTAACTATTTTTATTAACTGTAGCCAAGGGTTAGAACTGTACCATTAATAACATGATTTCTTTACTTATTACAAAGATCAGTTACTGGATTAGTATAATTTTACTGGAGCACACTGTAGATAATTAGGGAGGTTACAGAGAAAATTTTATTTTAAAATTACACAAAAGGACTAACTACTATCGTTATGAGTACTTGAGGAGTTGGAGCGTATAGCTAGGGATACTCGGATTTATTCAGCCTCCATGATTGGCTGGGTCCGGGGCGAGCACCTCTATCCCTGTGGAAGGCTTCCCGGGGTACGTTTCGTCCAAAAGCGGGAACATATGGTCCCATTCTCCTCCAATAGTCATGACAGAGTTTGCAGGTACGGACCGTTACCCCCTTGCAACCACATCTCTGGCAGAAAACTCGCCTTGGGGCCGTACATTTGCTATAACTATGGTTCGGCTGACCACAGTTCCAGCATAGCCTTTCCAGGTTGGCTCGTACCCTCGGACCATCTCGAGGTGGCTCGGGGGCCCCTCTCCACTCTTGATCTTCTTCGCCCCCTTCTGGTACTATTTCCATAGGCGAACAGGGATTTGCAACTGGAGCTATATCTTCTGGATCCCGCTGTACTGGAGCTACATTCTCTAGACCTCGCTTTTCTGAAGCTACTGTTTCTGAAGGAGTCGGTCCGATTCCCAATCCTTCCTGATCCCATTGGACTCCCACATCACACATCTTCGGCACCGGATGGATTTCTCCGGGCAGCGCATGCCGGACCTTGACTCCAAACTTTTCTTTCAGGGGGCAGGCTTCGTTATCTTTGTGGCTTAGCGCTTTGGCCATGGCTCCCAAAGCCTTAATTAGCCCCGGCTGGTATTCATCTAGCCACACCAATGCCGGGACATAGGGCCTAATGGGATCCCACAACGGATCATCGTCGAAACAATATTTTCGTCCGGTCCGGAGTACCAGCCTCCAGGCCCACGGGATCGCGATTGCGGTGGCGGCGAGGGTGCCCTGTCGGTTTCCGCCAACGACTCCTCCTCCCAGTCCTCGTCGTCAATTACTATGACCTCTTCCTCGGGCTCAGGTCTAACCCACTCAAAATCGCCATCACTTGGATGACGACTCGCCATCCTGGAACTCTACTGTAGCGTTCTTGAGTACCTGGAAGTCACAATTGTATCAATTAGGTGTTCACTATACTACGAAACAAAAGATAACAATTACGAAATTAAAGTTACTATTACAATGTCAATTTTAAGAATTAATTTGCAGTATATGAACAATCAAAAGTTATTAGTAATGTCAGCAGGGGAATATTCCCCTTAGGAGCAGGTTGTGTCATTTTTATAGTCAACACAAAAGGGGTTGTTAGTTAAATAAAGGGGTTTTGTACAGTTTCAGATCCTTGATGGCATACTCTCCCACTACCGCTCCATCAAGATCTGATAATTCGTATACAACCTTAGATATCTTCCGGGTGATTCTGAAAGGTCCATGGTAAGGTGGTGATAACTTCGCTGAAAAATGTTGAGCACCTGATGATAGTACATGATACCTTTTCCAAACTAGATCCCCAACTCTAAATTCAATATTTCGTCGTCGCTGATTGTAATAATGAGCTTGTTTCTGGAATGCCGCATCTAGAGCATGCGTTACTGTTGCCCTCAGATCATCTAGTCGTCTCATTCTCTGGAGCCATTCTGTAGTTGGCCGCTCCGTCATCATTGTCCTGTCCTCGTGCTCTCGACGTAACTGAATGGCCGCCTGTGGTTCTCGGCCAAAATTAAGAAAAGCTGGTGATGCTTGAACTGAACTGTGGTGAGCAGTATTATGGGCAAAGCGAAACTCATGAAGGTATTTATCCCATTCTCTTTGGTCACCCTCAATAAAAGAGATGATCATAGTTTTGATGACTCTATTCACGCGTTCTACTGGATCAGCTTGAGGGTCATAAGGAGGTGTCGTGGTGTGCCTAAAACCCACGTCTCTCGCTAAGGCTTGGATACTTCGGTTGCAGAATTCGGTGCCGTTATCTGTGAGTAGGATTCTCGGTGATCCCCATCTGGAAATGACTAAATCTTGGAGAAAATTACTAATCAAATTACCATTAGCTTTTCTGAGGGGTTGAATCTCAATCCATTTCGTATAGAGGTCTTGAATAACTAGAACATACGCGAAACCAGATTTGCTTCGAGGTATGGGACCCATGATATCAGCAGCAATAACTGACCATGGTTCTTCGATGACTCTACGACCCATGAACCCTGCTGGACGAGTTTGTTCAACCTTGGTTCGCTGACATACTTCACAAGCCCTAACATATGCTAGAACATCCTTAAACATACGTGGCCAATAATACTTGATATACAATCGTCTATAAGTTTTGTCAATACCGAGATGACCGGCTTGAGGAGTAGCATGGCCTTCCTGGAGCGCTCTTAATCTAGCTTCTCTTGGTAAAACTAATTTCCAAGCATCCAGATCTTCGATTTCGACCTCAACAAAGGTTGACGGTCGATGAAAATACATCCTAGACTCCTCAATACGCCAATCTGGGAACTTTTCTGGTCGTCTTTCAATATCTCTAAATCGACGGAGATACCATCGATCCTCTGTAACGTCAATGAATCGTAACACTTCCACTAAGTCTTCTGGAATACGGGATAAAGCATCGGGAACATGATGCAAGGCTCCTTTACGATGAATGATTGTGAAATCATACTGCAATAGTTCTAGCGCCCACCTTGCTAAACGACCTGTGGGATTTTTCACATTATGTAACCACCTCAGACTGCTATGGTCAGTTATAACCGTGAAAGAATAACCTTCTAAGTAACAACGAAACTTTTGGATGGCCCATATGACTGCTAGGCATTCCTGTTCCGTCACCGAGTAATTTTTCTCTGCATCTATCATTGACCTACTTGCATAAGCAATCACCCTTTCCTCACCATCAATGACTTGAGTTAAAACAGCACCTAACCCAACTGAACTTGCATCTGTCTGGAGCGTAAACTGTAAATTGAAATCAGGACAAGCTAGAGTGGGTGCAGTGGTTAATCTGACTTTTAGTTCCTCAAAAGCTTTCTGTTGCTCGTCACCCCCATTCCCACTTCTTATCTTTCTTTAATAATTTATTCAATGGAGCTGCAACTGTAGCAAAGTCTGGAATGAAGCGACGATACCAAGAAGCCATTCCTAGGAATCTACGAATTTGTTTGACATTTTTGGGGGTTGGAAAGTTTACTACTGCCTCTGTTTTATCCGGATCTACTTGAAGACCTTCGTTATTTACTTTGAAACCTAAATACTTAACTTCATTACAGCAAAATGAACTTTTCTCACGATTAATAGTTAAATTTGCAGCTTTTATTTTCTCCAAAACAATTTTAAGCCATTTAAGATGTTCTTCGAAAGTTTTAGTGACAATAATTATATCATCCAGGTAGACAAAAACATGAGGATAGACCTCTGGACCTAATATTTTATCTAATAACCTTTGAAAGGTCGCTGGAGCATTCGTTAAGCCATATGGCATTCTAGTAAACTGGAACAACCCTCTACCTGGAACAATAAATGCTGTAATAGGCTTAGCCCTTTCCGTTAAAGGGATTTGAAAATATGCTTGACTCAAATCTAAAGTAGTAATATAATTAGCTTGACGAAGTTGATCTAAAATATCAGACATGTGAGGAATAGGATAGGCATCTTTCTTAGTAATAGCATTGACTTTGCGAAAATCGATACAGAATCGCCAGGTGTTATTTGGTTTCTTTACCATGACTACGGGACTAGCCCAATCACTATTACAAGGTTCAACGATACCGGTTGCCCACATCTCATCAACTTCTTTCCACATTGCTTGAAGAATAGCTGGAGTTACAGAATAAAATCTCTGTTTAATTGCTTGATTATCGCCAACATCAATATCGTGAGAAGTTACCGAAGTTACTCCAAGTATTCTCGGAGGTTCGGGAATCAATTCTGACAACAACGTCATTAATTGTTGTTTTTCCGATGAAGCTAAATACTGGAGCCCATACAATATAATAGAACGATTAATTTCAACTGGATCAAATGTAAAACGAGAGTTTGGATCATCTCTGAAGAACCACGCCTTTCCTTTAAAGTCTATAACTATTCCAGACTTCTGGAGGAAGTCTATACCCAACACACAGTCTTCATCCATCTCATGAAACAATAGAAAAGAGGCAGGAAGTTTCCTGTTCTTTAACTCGAGGACGGTGTGCCAGACCTCATTAATTTTATGGCGTACACCACTCGCAGTAATTACACGTCTAAATGGAATAAATTTTATAGGTAATTCCAGGTCTTGAACGATATCGATGGCTTTTCTTCCGATAAATGACTTCGTTGCACCACTATCGACTAAAGCGACAATAACATGGCTGCCTAGTTCCAATTGAATATTAAAGGCGAGTGCCAGGTCATTTGAGTCTGGGGAATCTTGACAATTCCTTAGTGAATTATCGTCTTTTTGCTTAATGTCTGGAACAAAACTATTTACTTTAAAGGATTGCCTCGAATTTACTTTGGCCGACTCCTTGAGATAGAGTGAGGGCGTTTGAGTCGGGATAACGCTCACTGTTGTGCGTTTCCCTGGTTGCAACGTGGGCAATTAACTGAAGTTACTCCCGGAGCTTGACATTTAAAACAAAATCGTCTGCGAGGCTCAGGACAGAATCTAAAGAGGTGACCAGATTTACTACAATTCCAACAATTGGGATTAACAGAATTCTTTTGGACTATACCTGTAGCTTGAGGGACTGGAACTGAAACTGGAGCTAAAGCTGGAGCTACAGGGTTGGTTGGATAGAAAGGTACAGGAGTAGGAAGGACATTTGTAGGCAAATTACCCGTCTTCTTCTGGCTGGATCTCGATTGCATTGCTTCCAGTGTTTCTATCTCATAGTCATACTCTTGTTGTACTAATTGGACATTCGCTCGGCTTGGTCTGGAGGTTACATAAGGATAAAACTGAGTGTTATGAGTCCTAGGACCAGCATACGCATAAGCGGGACACATGGACTCTTCCGGGAGGGGAGGGGCTCTTCTCTCCTTCAGACTACGCCATACTTGCTCATGTCTGATGGCTAAACTTTCTAACTGGTTCATGGTTAATGTATCAGTCAAAGAAATCGCTATACGATATGCAGGGTGCATACCACGATGAGCATATCTCACTCGCTCCCACTCAGTCCAACTTGGATCAGTTCGGTCAAACAAACCATTCATACATGCTAAGTATTCACCAATAGGTTCGCCTTCAGCTTGCGTACGACGACTGATTTCCTCTCTTAATGCTATCTGATAGTCTGGATCTGCGAATCTAGAGCGAAAAGCTAATCTAACTTGTTGCCACGTTGCAAAATTCTTCACTCGAGCTCTGTACCAAACTAGAGCACCACCTTTTAATAGAAACGGCAAAGTTTTTAACAAAGTATCTTCATTAACACCTAATAAATCTAGACCTTCCTGAATACGACTGAGGAATAATTCAACATCTTCCCCGAGGGCACCACTGAAGGTGATATCCCATCGTTGCATTGCTTGTAAGAACATAATAGGTTTTACTGTACTAGAGCTTCCTGGAATTATTTCAGAATCATCAGAGTTGATTCTCATGTCAGCTCGCGATGGATGAATCGTACTTCGTCGAGAAGGATCATTTTGAGATACCCCTGGGATGAATCCTGGGGCAAACCCTTGAACATTTACTGGAGCAACACTAGTTGAAGGGCCTTGAGCAAAACCAGCATCAATACTCTGAGCAAGTCCTGGAACGTTTACTTCAGGAGCAGAATAACCAAAGGACGATCCATAACCCTGACTACCGCGATGGAAATTAACATTAGGATGATAGACAAGTCTTGGATCTACCTCCGGGGTAGGGTTTATATTCATTGGTGGTCCACGATTAAAATCAGGGTATAACGAATAACCGGCTTGCGAACGAGGATCTACATTAAAATAGATGTTGCTTCCTATAGTGGAACGTTTATACCCACCAATTCTCCCAGGCTCATTAGTTGGTACTTGGGGGGTCGTGCTAGGACCTCCAACAGCTCCTTCAGCGTCTTGAGATCCCGTTGCTACCTCCGGGTCTACTATAGGTTCTTCACGGGTTGTCAATGGTGACGAGTCGTCAGTCTCCGTCTCCTTATCCGTCGTACGATCATTAGAGTCCGCCATCTCCGAATGATTCTCTATTTACAAGCATGCTTTATCATAGTAGGAACCCATATCCTTTATTATTTTGGTTAGATTCATACTAAGGGTAATGGTCGCTCGATAAAATATAAAACCGAGAGTTTTGTTTACTCTACTTTCCATGAACCCGAGCCAGTCACTGATTGTTTATTTATTTTACGTTCATTCTTTGTGATCAGCTAACTCAGCCCGTGATGATAGTTCTCTATTCATTTCGTGGAAACCAAAAAAAAATCAATTTAACCTTGAAATTATACTGATTTGCAAGAAAGTTTCTTTTTCTTAACTTTCTTATATTCATTCTATTTTATTCTCTTAATTCCAAACAAGTTATTATGACTCATCTCTATGGCTTATTGGCGAATAGGATCACTATTTTAATTGAGCTAGTCACCTAAGACTGCTTACTTAAGGAAAATTAAGTGGAATAAACAAAAACACCTTATTATCAATTTGACTAAAGAAGATTACTTCTTCTTATCAGCGAAAAAAAAATGGTAACTAGAGCAATCAACTGGAGCTGTGACACGACACAAAACGACGTGTCACCTGTAAATTAGTTTACTTGTACAAATTAAAGTCAATATTTTATTTATTTACTGGGTATTAAGCCATTCACCAAAACCACGAGATGTCCATCTTTAATTTTTCACTATAAATTCGCGAATCCAATTTTTACTAATTATTTTCCTCATCCAAACCATTAAGTTTGTTCCATTACATATTTTATTTAAAAAAAAACATACTATCATCCGCTGAGTAAAACCAAAGTTAGATAGACTGGACTGACTGAAATGGCACGTAAAAAGTACACAAAAGTATCCCTTTACTTTATTCATCTATTTATTATCAAAATAGTACTGGATCATTCCGTCAATTATATCATCTTAAGGTATTTCCTCGGTTATCATCTCGATATTAATTTCTAATCGACTTTACTGGTATTTTTTTCCAATTCTTTTCGTGTCAAACCGCGAGCTTCGAGTCATAACTTCCCGCGCGAAGGAATTACAAGCGAGCGAGGTAACCTCGATGCCACTACTCACGCGCATCGTTCTGCGCAACCGTTAGAGCAAAGACTTTACCGGCGTGGAAATCACGTACACCATTATTTTCATTCTAAGTTATTATCTTCTCTATTTATTAATCATTACTTGGTTACTTTAATACTTTCAAAGAAAGATTCTTCTCTTTTAATACTGTAGCACACTGTAACGGAAATATATAAAAAAAAATCTCGACTTCCATCTCTATGTCCAACATGGCGGAGAGTATTTATTTTATCACGTAACTGGAGCATACTATAAATATCTTACTAAAATATAATTTTACTGTAGCTGTAATACTGGAGCAATTCTTTATATTTTATTTCTGGATCAACTTTAAATAAATTTAGTTTCATGGTGTCTTTCCACGCCAGCACGGTCAACGGTTGCCGGCTGCTTCCTCGTAACAGCAGTACCTTTCGATTCACCACGACCCAAGTTCTTCATTAATTTTTCTATACTCTAGATCACTAATGACTTTAGACGATTCTACACCACATAAGCTATTACTTTTCAGGCTTCATGAATTAATTATAGTGTATTATCGCGTTGAAAGTTTTCTGGCGACGTGCTTGAGAAGTGTGTAGGCGAGTGGACTCACCCCTCGTGCGAGAACTGCAAGCAGGCGAAGCAGGCTCAACGCTTCGACTCTACGCGTATCGTTCTGCGCATCTCGCCAGACAAAGAGGCTACCGACATGAAAATCTTGTAAACAACGTTGCTTTTATTTGTCAAACTCACTCTGTAAATGTTTATTACTCTAAACTTTATTCATTTATTTTCATTTTTCTTTATTAATTAACTGTAGCAAACTGTAGCAAACTGTAATACTGTAGCAAACTGTAGCAACTTTGACTCAAATGATTTTATCTGGATGTTCATAGCCAACACCGGTTGCCTTACGTACTTCCCATGCCAGCTACCTAATTGTCTTGACTATATCCATGATAATTCAATGACCAATATGACTGAAGATGTGCTTTTAACAAATAACTAGAGCAAACTGTACTGAACGCGAATTTCTTTATGCACAACCTTCATTGTATACCCCATCGTCAGTCACGTACACACTTCACCAAATATTTCATGTTTTTCAGGGTTATATTCGACTTTAGATAAACTCTTTCACTTTTGTTTTAACAATAATTAAGGCAACAAGACACCTATTAATGATCGAATATAATAAGACTGTAACTTACCCAAAGCAAACGATGGTTGTTTCTTTTTCCAACTGCTGTATCTCGTGGCACTCTACTGCCTCTCTCACACCACTAATTTTCGTTAGAAAAAAAAACTTAAATCTACGTACTCTATTAATACACCACTGTAGTATGTTTTATTTAGTAATACTTGATGATTTATAAACGCAAACAATTTTAAGTTTACACGAGGTGCTCACTACGCGTCTTAACTGCTCGGCAGCTTCGACAAGAATGAGGTGACGCCGCGCGGGAGTTGCTCTCGCGCACCGTATCGCGTTCGCTGATTGGCTGAGGCGTTTGGGTCTAACAAAGAAGCACGCCACAAGTGCACGTGTACTTGCACTGTTTACGTTTTGGGATTATAGACTTTCTTCAATGGAAAATCACCAAGAGAATATTCTTGGAAAGACAAAGCCTAGTTTATAATTCCTATTTATAGTTTTTATATTAAATACTATATTATTTGAAATAAAATTTTCTGGAACTCTCTTTATCTTTTCATAAGCTACTGCAAAAGCTTTGGATTACTAAATTGAATCTTTTAATACTAGAGCAAACGTTAATACCTAGAACTTTTACATATGAACAACGAAGGAAAGAATGTTTATTTCTTAAACTTTGCATGTTCGAACTGGATCTCACGATTTTACTAGAGCACACAAAAAAATTTTAACTTAAGAGCTATTATTTTCGTGGAATTTTAATAATAATAATATTAATAAATTTCTTTCTTCTAATTCTCAATTCCTTCTAAGCCTACTAATCAAACGTGAAAATGAAATTTTAATAATGCAAAGAATGTTCCAGAATTGTAACAAAGAAAATAACTTAATATGAAATGAATGTATTACAGGTGAACCTTCAACCATCGAACAAAGAAAATAACTAAACTATCCACAATATTATCATCAAACAAAGACTCAACAAATGCATCAAATAAATCTCAATAACTCTAATAATACTAAATCTTCAACTACTCAACAAAATTCTATCTTAACTTTACTAATCAAATCTCCATTACTTAACAAATCTTAATCTCAAAAATTATTAACCTTAACAAAACATAAATTTTCGGCGCAGCCCCACGTCGGGCGCCATTTGTAACGTTATTTTTCGACCCCCAAAAGGGGTTCACTCCATAACGCACCTTCCTTCAGGTGGGCATCCTGATTAGAACCATCCCTGGGAGACTAATACTACTTTACCTAGGGCGCCAAGTTATTTTTATTCACCAGAACAACTAAACTGGTATAACTTACAACTAATTCAAACTTAAATCTAACCTCAATATCTCAACTTACTAACTAACTCAAAATCCACACAATATCTCGAAATCTCAATACTTAAAACTAAATCTCAAACTTATATCAAAATCTCAATACTTAAAACTAAATCTCAAACTTATATCTAACTTAACTAAGATGGTCCCACCAAAAATCAGGATCCTCCTGAACAGGGCATGTCCTGGCCCTCAGTTGTGTAGGTTGTGGAGAGGGGTCGTGTCCGGCCAACAGAACAAATTAAATCGAGAAAACAAAGGGACTAAAGACGCAAATAAAATCGACTGACTACGGAATCGGTTGAAGGTTTTCAAACTACCACAAATAATCTAACGAGTTCGTAATATTTTAATTATTAAATTTATTCTTAATACTGTTAACTTTCTCAACAATAACTGGAGCTCAAAGCATAATTATAAATCAAAATCATCTAACTGAAACTTTAACATTTTACAATTCTCAAAATAAACTGAACCAAACGTTAACCTGTTACAATTCTGGAGCTCAAACACATTCTACATAAACTAAAGCATATTTCTTCAACAAAAATCATTTCTTAATAAATTCTAACTCAACTCAATAACTCAATATCTTAATCCTTAACAATAAAACAAATCTTAAATCAAATTAACTCAACTACATCACAATCTTCTTTAACTGAATACATAACTAAACTTAAACCTAACAAACGAGTACGAGAGCAAACCAAGCCTCACGGATTTTCTTTTCCATAAAAATAAAATATTCTCAACTAAATACAAAGTTTCCTTTTAACCCATCTCAAGTCAATTCTCAATAACTTACAACTT
>NW_023276781.1:17500-45115 GCF_013357705.1 Chelonus insularis
TGTATTATGTCTGTATGTATGTATGTATGTATGTATGTATGTATGTATGTATGTATGTATGTATGTATGTATGTATGTATGTATGTATGTATGTATGTATGTATGTATGTATGTATGTATGTATGTATGTATGTATGTATGTATGTATGTTGTATGTATGTATGTATGTATGTATGTATGTATGTATGTATGTATGTATGTATGTATGTATGTATGTATGTATGTATGTATGTATGTATGTATGTATGTATGTATGTATGTATGTATGTATGTATGTATGTCTGTATGTATGTATGTATGTATGTATGTATGTATGTATGTATGTATGTATGTATGTATGTATGTATTGTATGTATGTATGTATGTATGTATGTATGTATGTATGTATGTATGTATGTATGTATGTATGTATGTATGTATGTATGTATGTATGTATGTATGTATGTATGTATGTATGTATGTATGTATGTATGTATGTATGTATGTACTGTATGTATGTATGTATGTATGTATGTATGTATGTTGTATGTATGTATGTATGTATGTATGTATGTATGTATGTCTGTATGTATGTATGTATGTATGTATGTATGTATGTATGTATGTATGTATGTATGTATGTATGTATGTATGTATGTATGTATGTATGCTGTATGTATGTATGTATGTATGTATGTATGTATGTATGTATGTATGTATGATGTATGTATGTATGTATGTATGTATGTATGTATGTATGTATGTATGTATGTATGTATGTATGTATGTATGTATGTATGTATGTATGTATGTATGTCTGTATGTATGTATGTATGTATGTATGTATGTATGTATGTATGTATGTATGTATGTATGTATGTATGTATGTATGTATGTATGTATGTATGTATGTTTATGTATGTCTGTATGTATGTATGTATGTATGTTTGTATGTATGTATGTCTGTATGTATGTATGTATGTATGTATGTATGTATGTATGTATGTATGTATGTATGTATGTATGTATGTATGTATGTATGTATGTATGTATGTATGTATGTATGTATGTATGTATGTATTGTATGTATGTATGTATGTATGTATGTATGTATGTATGTATGTATGTATGTATGTATGTATGTATGTATGTATGTATGTATGTATGTATGTATGTATGTTATGTATGTATGTATGTATGTATGTATGTATGTATGTATGTATGTATTGTATGTATGTATGTATGTATGTATGTATGTATGTATGTATGTATGTATGTATGTATGTATGTATGTATGTATGTATGTGTATGTATGTGTATGTATGTATGTATGTACATTGTCAATGTAACAAAAGTATGTATAGTAGATAAATAACGGACTCAATAAAAATATGTGTACAATGGAAATTTACATGACGTCTATTGAATATTGAAAGAATTTTTTAAATTTTATAATTGTAAACAATGAATTATTTTAGAAATAATCACGATAACATTTGCAGTCTGAAAATATCAGTGCTCTGTAGTGGTCTGGGTGCGACCCGAAAGGTCCACACGACCAACTTCCCAGTGGAAAAAATAAAAAGACAATTTAAATAGAACCCGTTTCCATTTTTCATAACCATTTTTTATGCAGAATCAAAATGAGTTTCCATTCATGTCTTACGGTTGGTAACTTTTTTTCAGAAAAATAAAAAATTACGCGTTAGAAGAATTCAAATATATTGCATAGATCTCTATTTTCATTGTTTATAACAGATTTAATTGTTATAAACAAAAAGAATGAGTTTTCATTCATGTTGTACGGTTGGTAACTTTTTTTTATCAAAAGAAAAAATTACGCGTTGGAAGAATTCAAATATATTGCATAGATTTCTATTTTTATTGTTTATAACAATTTAAATATTATCATGATCGATAATCATTTGTTATTAACAATGGTCAATCGTTATACACACAATTTCTTATTATTAACAATAATCATTGACTATTTTATTATCCTCAACGCTATTTTCTCCATCCCAACACAAGTTTAAAATTTCTTTATTGCTGATTTCGTTTGTTAAAAATTTTTTTTTTCTGAAATACTGTCATCATATTTCTGTACAATTATTCTAAACATTTGATATTCATATTTTTCAAAAGATCTCGGAATTCCGTCTAAAAAATGGTAAAATTTATAAATTGCAGAATTTAGGTAGTTCACTATTTTTTCAGTTTTTTGATTCTGCATAAAAAATGGCTGGACCGATTTCGCTGAAAATCTAATCAGTTCTAAGTTACGTAATTACGCGTTGAATGTAGTTAGTCCCACGTCGATATCATTTTTTGTTCTCGAGATAATCGAGGCGGAAAAGAATTCCGAACGCACGTACGAACATACGAACATACGCACATACGCACATACGTACATACACACACACAGACGTCCACGTAAAAACTATCGTATTCGACTCTGGGGACCTTAAAACGTGGAGATATGTCAAAATTAGCGATTCGCAAAATCGGACCCATTACTATAACTTCTTACTGGGAAGTCAAAAATATGAACTATGTAAAGGATAAACCCATAAACTTCTTATAAGGTTTACATGTGATCAACCTAGTACAGATAATTTTTGAATTTCATTATGGTAGATTTAAGGAATCCTGACTTAAACCTAATGAGTATATCCTCTGAATTAAAATAAACTAGGTTTTCCATATTTAATCCTCGTTAGGACCATATAAAGAATTCCATGAATTTTGATTTTGCGAGAAAAAATTTTTATATCATTTACTCATGACAAGCTTTCTTTGCTGATATTGTGAAATTTATAGACTTTCTGTAAAATTTTTAAATTATTTTATTCGAAATTCGAAGATTTCTATATTTTATTCATATTGTCCGCAAAAAAACCTCAATACATTTAAAAATATAAAGATTGAAACTATGCACAAGCGTCAGAATTATTTTAATAGTGTAAAACTTGCATTAAAACATAACGCTGCTGTTAATTGTATTGATAATAATGCTAATTGAATAATTCAGGATATATATTTCATACAGAAATATATGATTTTTTTAGAGATTTACTCACACAGAAGTCTGTCTTTCGTTCGGATAATGAAGAGGACAAGAACTCTCTGCACATCACTGTTAAAAAACAATCTATCGGAATGACAGAAATTTTTAAATAATGTAATATCGATATTAATACTTTTCATAGAAAAATTTTAAAAATATAAGTTGGCGAATAGATAGAAGCTGGACTAGTAATTATAATTATTGATAATTAAAGTACAGCTCGTTCTTATATTTACGTGAGCGTGTTAATTCAAACATCAAGCGTTTTTGTGGCACATTGAAATATACATTAAAGTTTACACACACTGGTTAGTTATTTGGGAAACAAAGTACTTGATAAAACTTTAGAACTTTCTTTAGGAATTCAAGGATGCTATATCAAGTTTGATGATAACAAATGTAGGTATTCTTTCCCAACAGAAGAAAAACGTCACAATATATATAAAATATGTACTACTTTTTGGACTAAAAACTTGGAAATAGAAAAAGTTCGTTACCCTGAGCTTCTCAATAAGTTCCATTGAAGCGTTTACATCAATGTACTTCACAAAAATCCCCTTTGTTTCTTCTGTTATAGATGAGTTTGGTGTTTTTATCATTACCTGCAATCAAAGACATAATTACTAAAGATCATTTATGAATAACAATAATTCTATCAACAATAACATCCGTTATATTATGAATAACTGAATTAATTCCGATTCGATTTTTTTGAAGGAGACATGGTTGATTTGATTTTGTCTCGTGCATCAAGTTCAAATTGTAATGACAAAAGCATGGCACTATCTACATTTCATTCGAATTAAAACTTTTTGTTTCTTTTGAACCGTCCGGTTTTTGTATAAAATAAGAATAAAATTTTGGACCGACCGAAATAAAAGATTTCCTATAACTATAAGTACCATAACCTTCTCGCTCATCGTTTTAATCACCAAGGTTAAATTACCAGTTCCAAGATCTACAGTATTATTATTTGATAAAAATTTTTCCAGGTTTGAATATCATTCCAAGCAAGCCTAGGCAGTGGTGTAAGCCATATTTGTTGTAATATGTGATTCGAGTGTTTCTTCGTTTTGTTCACATGATACGTCCAGAACAGAATTATTAACACAATGTAAACCTGTAGTATCAATCTCAGGATTATGTGCAATTTTATCAGCCTTAAGTTTAGTTTCTCTAGTCTTCTCATAATTTTCTATGTACAATTTCTGTTCAATGTCATAAATATCACAATGTTTCAGCCATCCGCTGGTCTCTTGTTTAAGGGAGTTTGGGTGCTACTTTCTACCAATTGACCATTTAATCTTAATTTCTTTAATTATAAAAAAAAAAAAAATAATAGGAATCTTTTTAAGTTGATTCCATATTAAGACACTCATCATGATCATTAATTTAATAATCAATTACTATTTTTCAAAGTTAATTATTATTCGCAAAAATACTATAAAAAGTATTTCGGGTACTCATTATCTATCTCTACAATGTGAAATTTCTATTTTTTAACCATCAATATTATATTTTTACTAAATGGTTGAAAATTCTAAAAAAATTAATTCAGTTCACATAAACTATCACAACTGTATCAAAAAATTTTTAGTCAAAAATCTTTAATTTTTTGAATGCACGAACCTCCTAAATTTCCAAAAAAGTATTCTTATCGTCAGTAAAAATACTGCGAATACTCGTTCCACGATTATACTGAGTTATCCTATATTGCTATATTTCTCATACTTTTGAAACGCAATACTCTTTTTCTATAGCTCTACGCACTTTATCAACAACCCACGCACCGTGTAATACACATACAGCTATATTGTTATGACAACAATCACCCTGATAAATTGTTTCAGCATACTTTCGTCATAATACAAAGATAAGTTTACCGTGGGATCTCGAAGGTAAAACAGGATACAAGATGTTCTGAGGTGGCTAGACAGAACATTTCACGAGTCTATCAATATCATCAAAATTATTTTTATTTTTTTAGAATTTCATCACACTCAGCACCAACGTGAATCCTTGGCTAGGCTATAGAAAGAACACACATCGAAATATTTTATTTTCTCCGACCCCGCTACATCGCGTAATGACACAAAATTTTTTTGTGCATCCGCCAAAAAAAACATTACGTGGTTTTAGTCGCTCGTTCTCCAGTAAATAATGGATATTAATTGCGTATAACTCATTAAACGTATTCTATTTGAAGCAGCACGTGTTAGCTCTAAATGCTGATCGAGAGTTTCACCACGGCGAAATTTTCGATCTCTGTTTACACGAAAACATATCGGATAACCATGCCAATAACAGCCATGAAACTGATACACGATTTTTCTCGAGTTTTTAGGTTACGAAAATAGCCGTCTATTGATGTACAGCCGGGTAACTGGACTCCTTTACGACAGGCAGCATGATCTATATTATGGCCGCATTTTTGTTCTCAAAAAATTAGCCATAAAACAGCTATCGAAGATTGATGAGATTACTTGGGATAAGCACCACGTAGTGGTAAAATACCTATTGTATTGGGGTTTAAAAATTGTTTTCTAAAAATTTTTGAATATGTTGATGCTATTGTACGATACTTGGTAAAAGGACATACGTCGCCACATGCAAGTATCATATCTCTAAAAGTGATGCAGGACCCTCTTGAAGCTGTAACGTTAGTTCGTCAGTAATAGACAAACTCGCTCTGAAATTTGAAAACGTAATTTACCAATTTCTTTTACTCGTACTACACTATAAATTCAGACCGTTTTTTAATATGCATCATGTCGGGGGAATAATATTTCACGTTCGGCAGTAGCCCCTAATAGCCTATGTTCAAGAATGTTGAATAATTGTGAAAAAGAACCATTAGTAACCTCATTGTCAAAACCGAATGCTTTACGTGGAGCTCTTAAAAGCTTTTGTAAACTATTTGAAAAAGTTATGGTATCTATTGTCATTACAATTATTTTACTACTATTTAGAATAAGATACGAAATACTGGTTTTTATTATTTTCTGTTGGATAGCGAAATGACGCGTCCAAGCTGCGAGCGTTATGAGCAGTGCATAATTTTTTTTTTTAAATATTAATAAGACTTGAAGGTTAAATCTACAAGGTTACCTATCGAGTTTGCGTTAAATATATATTTACGTTCACCACTGTTCTGACTTCGATGAGCTGGTGGAAAAAGATGTACCGAGATTACAGGTGGACAGTAATCAGAATTATGTGGACTGCATTTTTTGGGATATTTTGATGCTAGAATAGTCGGGACTGTTAAACGGGTGTAAATGTATCCGCTAACACTAGTTAACAATAACAAATAACTGTTTATTATCCACTAACGTAACAATAACAAGTAAACTAATGATCAGATAGTCTGTCTGATAACTGGATAAAATGAGTTCACTGAAAAACTGAGTCTTTGAATTGTCTGCGTACAGTCTTGAGTTCACCGAAATTTCTGATAAGGAGTTAGCTGATATTGTACATAACGAGTTCACTGATGAGTTGACTGTTGAGTAGAAGATCACAGGAAAGTTGTAAGTTTTCCAATGATGGTTTCTGCACCAGGAGTAGTCTGGATTTCTTGAGTAGTCTGAGTTTCATTGTGTTGGTGTCAGCCACACAGACACAAGCGAGTTGTTCGTGCTTGGGTCTTGCGTGTGTCTGTCCATGAGGCCGTGAGGCGTCGAAGCCGACATCGTTTACGCCTTTTGTAAAAAAGTGCTGATGCGGACCAACGTGAGCTTACTGATGATGTCTGATGAGAGTCAGGCTGCCTAATGAGTTCACAATCATCACTATAGATGATTGATTGATAAGTTATTCTATTTCTGAGGAATATTCTGGAAAATTCTCTGGGTTTCACTAGAGAGTTCGACTGCGTGAGTTCTCTGCGAGTACACACGTACCGAGTTGACTGTTACAACAAGTTCTCTGTGAGTTGGCATAGTTCGATGATGCCTAAGAGTCGTCCGAGTACGAGCGACGTACGAATACTCGCAGTAACCAACGAATACAGAAGACAACGGACCGTTTTCCCTGACGACTCTGCGTTCTCGAAGCTACTAGATCCTTTGAGAAAGGATATCTACGCCTAGGAATTATTTGAAGCAGTCTAATTGGCGTAGGTGAGTTGGCAGGAGAGACCTTGAGTTGTTTAATAAGTATGTGTGGAAAAAAATAGTAGGATATGGATGAAATACTCCCGACCAAGTCAGAACAACCACAAAGAGTACAATGCTCTGATAAAGTATTTTTTTTTTGCACAATATATAGTCAGACCTTTTGAACAACACAAATATTAGTGATATGTCATTTTGTTGTCTTATCACTTTTAACAGGCTGATGTTGCTGTGTTTCGATACCATAGAATAAAAATATAGCCTTTGAAGGCACTGCTGTCTCGAGAACACTTTAAGATTAAAAATACGACAAAAAGTTTCGTTACAAACATGTTGTTTCCTTTTAACAGTGCGATATTTGCAGATAAGAACATTCCTTACAAATTTGTATTAGGTCATAAACAGCTGAATTTTTATCATCACTAGATAGTAATGCCGAGCCTCTAATCAAATGTTTGTCATAGCAGCTATCCATTAGAAATATCTGTCACACTTATTACACATTTTTTATGCCTCAGACTACCAGACAGGTGAACTACGATAGTGGGAGCAATTAATGAGACAACAGTGCAAAGCTGGCACCGTAGAATGACTTTTATTACAGGCTAAACAAAAAGAACGCGAGCCAACAGCAGCACTGAGATTCAATGTTGGGTCATAATGATGAGTTTGTTGGTAATATAAAATAAATAGTGTTCTTATAATACTACTACAATTTTCTTTATCTACAGGGTGACCATAGAATAATGGCGGTTTTCTTTTTCCAAGGGTATAAAATTCATAAACGACAATAGATATATAAAGTAGGGATAAATTTGTGTCAGCCGGAGCGGTTTCACAGGGAGTGAGGATTGCCGCGGAACGCTGCGTGAATATACCTGTGAATTATTTAATGACTTTTATGTGATTTACCGAGAAACACCAAATTTTTCAATATTCACGAATTGCGCATGCGTGCAGCGTCGCGCTTGGTGTGGTTTGGCAAAAGGGCATTGACGCGACATCTAATGGTTGGCCGTGGCAACATAGCTCTCAGCAGGTATACCGTAAGCCGCGGCAGAGAAGAGAGACCAGTACAGAAGTTCAGTCCTTATGGGAGCTAAGAAATGTAGTCAGCGTTTATACAAATGACCGCAAGATGGCACGCTAACCCGGCATCTCGCCGAGCTGAAGTGAAGGGCGGAGCTTAGTTTCGTTCTCGGGTAGTAGGGAACGAAAGAAATATAGTTTTTTACAAATTTTTCTCGGGCAATGAAACCCCTATTGTCCCAACAGACTTAATCCCACAAACAGGACTTCTTGAAGTCCTATCTATCACAGTAAGTAGAATCTACTGAGTAGATAGAAATGAGACAAATAGAAAAATAATCTTTCCTCTGTGTTTCGTAGGACAAGACCACCCCATTTAAGACTTTAACTATTACTTTACTTTCTATTCCAGTGAACAGAACGATAGCTCGGGGGTAAATTCTCTGTCTACGAATCATTCGGTGACTGGTTCGAATCTCGCCAGTTGCATTTTTTTTTATTCATTAATTAAATAAAATTTATTACATTTTTTTGTAGCAATACTAGTGCCCTTTTTCTTTTCTCGGTAATGGATAAAAATCCCAAATTTTAAAAATTATTTAATAATTTAATTATTAAATAACAACAATGAACAACTTATAAATATATATACTATATTTTTAAATTCTGGTATTACTTAGTACAAGCCTTATGTAGATATTTCACCATGTCATTCGGTCATATATTTATGAGTTGTCCATTGTTGTTATTAAAATTAATTAGAAAATGATAAAAAAACTTTTGCATTTCTATCCATTACCCAGATAAAAAAAAGGGCACTAGCATTGTTACAAAACAAAATAATAAAAAAAACATTATTTAATTAATGAATTAAAAAAAAAGAAAAAGTTACTGCTGAGATTCGAACCAGTCACCAAAGGATACATGAACAGAGATTTAATCCCTAAGCTACCGACCCATTTATTTCAAATGAAGATAAAATCATATTTAAAGTCTTTAGTGGGGTAGGCTTGCCCTACGGCAGAGCCAGGCGAAGTTTGACTCGATGGGAGCCGCTATCTGCGGTAATCCTTCGGTTACCATACCCACCAATAGGTGCAAATGAGTGAGAAACACGACCCATGTTTCTTTCCTTTTCTTTTGCCTCCCATACCGGAGATCCCCACCATTCCGCCCAGAAGTCCCCTTCCTTCCGTGGGCAAGCGAAGCCCTATACGCACTTTAAATGGGACTTAAAAAAAAAAAAAACATTGATAGGCTTGACCACAAAACCTACGTTCCTGTAGTCGAGTGTGATACCTCTGAGCTGTTACAAGAATATCAAATTGATTTTGTAGCTTCTATGTATGTTGCGAACAATGCTGGACCTTTTCTATGTAAAAATTTGTGCTTGAAAATAAACTGGCTTAGGATTCTTGTAATCAGAGTAAAAAAGAATACAAATCTTATCTCTTTTCTCTCTTAGATTAAAGAGCGCGGCTGAAATAAACCGTTGCAGCACCATCGCTCGATGGGTTCACAGAAACTTTCATGTTGTGACCTCGAACGTCTGTGTCATAGCTATATTGAATCATCTCATATTCCCATATTTCTAATACATTTAGAACTTTTTAGCCTTTTTCTATAGCTTCGCGTATCTCGTCAACGACCCATGTACCGTGTAATACACGCTCGGCTATATCATTATGATAACAGTTACCCTGATTAATTGTTTCAGCATTATTTTTACTTATAAGAATTTTATCACATTCAGTGCCGATGTAAATTGTAAGGTGTCCAACGGGAAATTCACCTGTTTTGCACACGTGAGGGTAGAATGAACATACATCAACATATTTAATTTTTTCGGATCCATTAGCATTACGTAATGATACAAAGTTTTTTGTACGCCCACCAAAAGAAGCATCACGCGGTTTAAGAGGTGCATTTTGCAATAAGAAATGAGAATTAATGGATATTTCCCCACAAGGATTATTTTTTTAGAAGTTACATTTCCATTCTTTAATCAGAGTATACCCTGTTAAATGTATTCTATTTGAAGTGGCCCATGTTAATTCTAAACGCTGATCAAATGTTTTATATGTACGAAGTCGTTGATCTCTGTTTACGCGATAACACATTGTACATCCATGCCAATAACACCCATGAAATTGGAATGCAATTTTTTCCTGAGTTTCTGACTCGAGTTCTTTATTAGGCATTGTTTCAGGAAAATAATGTTTCATATCAGAGAGAGGTCCTTTATAATTGATGTTTTCAGGCGTGTTAAAGAAATATGAAAAAAGGCCTTTAGTTATCTCATCAAAATCGAAGGCCTTAGGCAGAGCCCTTAAAGGCGTTTGTAAATAATTTCAACTATCTAAAAATGTTACATTATCTATTGTCATGACAATAATCTTACTACCATTCAAAATAAGCTTTAGAATACGTATTTTTTTGTTTTCTATCAAATAACGGAGAATAAAATACATATTATTTTAGAAAAAGATGCATATGTTTGAAATGCGAGATCTACAAAATTACGGATCAGGTCGTCATGAAATACATTTTCGCATTTACCACGAAAAGCACAGTTTTGTGATAAATTATCGTTACCAGCACAATACACGCATACTTTCTGAACAACACAAAGATTAGGGACATGTAGTATTGTCATTTTGTCACCTTTGATATGCTGATGAAATCTTTTTTTACAAATTTGTATCAGATTACAAATAGTTAAATCTTTGCCATTAAGTGAAGCAGATCCCTCCAATAGGTGTTCATCACTTACGAGATGTCTTTTACATTCATTACACATTCGCTGTTTTACAGGTTTGCATACAGGTACACTACCACACCGCGGACATTTAGAAACACAACGATGTAAGGCGGGGGCCGTAGTGTAACTTTTATTGCAACCCGTACATAAAGAACGCGAATATACTGTCGTACTGAGGTTCAATATAGGTTTATAATGGTGTGTTTGCTAATAATATAAAGTGAATAGTGTTTGACTGATATCACCATGATGCTCCTCAACAACCCGCCGACTACCGAATAATGGTGGACTTCCTTTTCCTAAAGTGTGAGACTCGAGCACAACAATAGCCGTACCCTTGCGGACAAAATATCGTTGGAACGCATTGATTTGATCGAGGCCACAGCCTTGACGGGTATTTTAACGCCAGATCTGCCTACTAGTTCTAAGGCAGCTTCGCGTTGCAAATTACACCGACGGTCACACATTATCTTCCAACGTTTTTGTCGATAACTTGTACGAATTTCACCATGTTCAGCATAAAGATCAGCGACAACGAGTGAGCGTGGAAAGCATAAATGAACATTATTCGTAATACTTAACATAGAACGCTTGAAAATATCTTTTTACGGCCATGTCCTCCTACTCCTCGATTAATTGAAACTGTCAAAACAATAATATCGTTACTATTTAAACCACCGGCACTTTGGGCAATTTTGCAAAGTAGCTCCTACAAATCGTCACCTGTATATTGTTGTAGTGGCCTAAAACGAAATATTGATCCACTTGTCAGCTTTTCATAATTAATAGTAAAGGCTATTTTATCACGCGACGTACAACCTTGTGTAATGTACGTGGTAATATCAGTTAAAGCACCCTCAAACCATTATCAATGACTCCGGGGTGGTAGGGGTATTTTTATAAGACATTCTTTACTTGGTACCTGGTGAAACGTTAACCTTGAATCAAGAATTTTTTTTGCTGTAGATCTGGTTGCAGCACCGACTCTATGAACATCTATAATTAATTTGATAGTTGTAAATAGCACTATTCTTCACGAGGGCCTCAATCGTAATATTCAAAACCTACATAAAATTAATAATTGTAGTAGTTGTGAATTTAACATAAAGGAATTCAAAAATCTTTACTTTCTGACTCGGGAGTTGGGTGTAAGCCGTTTAAGGGCATATCGTCATCAATTTCTTCTTCAGTATCAAGTCTATAAGGAATACTTATATCACAACTACATTGTAAATATGAACAGGATGTAGAAGTAGATCGCTAAGGATTTTCAACTTCAGTCGCATGTTTGTTTACTTTAATTTCAATCTTGTTAGCTTCAGGGCTACTACCGGCTTCTTCTTCAGTTTCAGAATCAGAAGCTAAAAGAATATACTCGTATCGCCGCTCTGTAATACAAAGCCTTTTAGAAATGTACATTATTTAACCGGTGCATAATAAATTAAGAACGTCTTATCATAATAACTGAGAAAAGGCAAAACAGAAAGAAATATTATATTCTCTCGAGATTAAAAATAATTTTTAATTCTTACGTTTGCAACGATAATGTTCAAGGTTATTTCTTATGATCGTTTTCATAAGATACAAAGTCTTCAAAGCTGTTAGCTTAACAGCCAATAATTTGCTGTTAAAGATTGTTCAAAAATTTTTCAAGCACTACATGTTTACAATTAGTCGTCACGTTCTATGAAGAGGTCATAACGCCTGGCCACAGCATCTTTAGAGCGCCTACAGCCGTATAGGTAGTAGTCAAAGAAGTACGTGTTAAATGCTTTTTCGTAAAACCTTATTTTTTGAATGTTCTTCCCGCGGCTTCGAGCTAGACGCATTATTGAAAGCGTCAGGCGTCTTCACAGGATTCAAATGAAGACTTTGCATGACAGGCTCGCGACCATCTTGGTTATAGTATACACGATTCCAAATCAACGCCTGGTCACGCCTCACGAGGTCTGGTTTATTGAGCTCATGTTTGAACATGAGCTTCCATTTTCCATGGCCATAATCCTCTTTAAATCTAAATTTGTGTTCGTACACCTTTCTCATAGCCAGCTCGCACTCGATTGCAGCCCTTCTAACATCGGCTACTCCTTCATCACCTCAAATATTCCAGGTGAACGACGGAACGTTCCACACGAAATGATAGTGATCATGTATTAATCGACGTATTCTCTCATGATAATCACAAAAACGGCCTTTTTTTGTTAGATTATCACACTCCACGTCCCGATGAATGAACGCCTTACACTGCAGTGAATTTTTCATTGTTAAATCAGCCAAGAAATGATTGAATTTTTGCTGACATTTTATCACAGTTTGTTCATCACAGTAAATTCATAACTAATAATAATAATAATAATTAATTTATTATCAAGAAAAAATTCAGGCTGTTCAGAGTCTGGCCTAAGAAAGCATATAACTATGGTGACAAGGCTTTTGTTGACCGTTAACAAAAAGATGCCGACGGCCATGTAACGTTGCATATCTCTTGAAACTTGTATAACATAAAAATAGTAGTCACTTTTTATTAGGGGACATTTATAATTATGGATCCACGCTGGAAACATCCTTGGACTTCAATTATTTGTGGTCCTACAGGTTGTGGTAAAAAAATTCATTCGTACTATACATCACATGAGTGATACCCGTTTCTCAAAAACAATATTCTATCATGCTGAATGGCAAAGGTTATAATAATTATCTAAAGTTTCTTTCTCTTGAATTTGCGATCGTATGCGCGGATCATCAAGCAGGACAATTGTTGATCTTTTCACAAAAGGTAGTCATCATCGTAATTTAAATGTTATATTCATGAC
Organism: Chelonus insularis; assembly: GCF_013357705.1. Classification (NCBI taxonomy): domain Eukaryota; kingdom Metazoa; phylum Arthropoda; class Insecta; order Hymenoptera; family Braconidae; genus Chelonus; species Chelonus insularis. The sequence continues at coordinate 31,265 of NW_023276781.1, forward strand.
ACAAAACTTATTTCATCAAGGAAAAGGACAACATGGCATTTCTTTAAATGTTAACTATACGGTAATTTTTAAAAACCCCCGTGATCGTTCACAGATCCAGCATTTAGCCCAGCAAGTTTTCTCAGAAAATGTACGTTTTTTCCAAGAAATATATTATGATGCAACCACTCAGCTACATAGTTACTTATTGCTAGACTTGAAACAATCAATATCTGGCGTTAAATGCATCACGCAAAAAACAAGCAGCAATACTCAGTGCTTTATTCTATCTAAGCAAAGAACAACGAGCGGCTATATTAAAGAAAGCTGATCTTCAGCTGGTGCATATGTAAATGTGCTCTTAACATTTTACACGGCAACGTGTCATTGACAGCAGATCAAAAACGTCAATTAAAATGGCACGTTACTCTTTTACCGTTCTTAGCTTCGCGTGGAAGTGCTAAGGAAAAAAAGAAGATAATTTTACAAAAAGGGTGTGGTTTTTTACCGATTCTTCTGACACCTATTCTGGGCAGCTTAATATCGAAGTTTATCAACGGCTGAAAATGGAACATGCTAAAAAAAAGGTTTTAATACCTGAAGAGACTGCAAAGACTTTTCAATCGCCCGATACGAAATTATTAACGAGTAGGTTAGATAAAAGTTATGATTCCGTATTGACGTGCCTTGATCAAGAAATGAAGGAGATATTATGTTCTACCGTTTATCAAAATGAACGTAAGAAGTGAAATGCCTATTTACAAGTGCTGGAAAGGTATTTGCGGTTGATCAACAATGTGAGCCGGCTTCAAGTAGGGCAACATTTGACTCAAAACGACAATGAAAAAACGTCGACATATGGTGACGAAAGCATAAGAGCTAAAAAAAAATGAATATGCTATAGAAAGAGACCAGTTTGTACATGTTATTTATAACGGCTACTTGCCACGGAAGGATATAGAAAATAATGACGAAATTATTTGATCTTGAAAAAGTAGAAACGACCACGCCGACAGGTGTATCACAAGAATGACGGCTCATCATACCGGATATAATAGCTGAAAGATCTTCATCAATGGAATCACAAAGCTAGTCAGAGCCGCCTGATGCTGTTTATTTTTTGAGTGCTCGTAGCAGTAAATCTCGAATAGGTTTAGAAGTTTCAAAGCGAAAGTGTAAACATAAATGGTTAAAATTTTCGTTTAAGTGATGGCTGCTCTTAAAAAAATATATTACAGTTCTGAACATCCGGCAGGTTCTGCTGGTGCAAACCAATTGCTAAATTATACAAAAAACATACACAGGGATAATGTAAAAAAATGGCTAGAAAATGAAGATGCTTAAACGTTACACTATCCAACGAGGCGGCGTTTTTTAATGTACACATATAGTGTTTCACATGTTGACGATGTATGAGAAGCAGATTTAATTAATCCACGTAATATTGATACTTATAATGGTAACATTAAATATTTAATAATTGTTATTGATGTTTAAGTAAATTTTTATGGGTTGGACCATTACTAAACAAAACAAGTTTTACCGAAGATGTCGAAGCACCTGTTGTGAACGATTTGATTGTACTTTGAAAGAGCGAATGTTGCGTTATTTTACATACACACATACAAAGCGATACATCGACGTTCTACAAAAAATTTTCACCGCTCACTATAAATACTGAACATAGTGGTACAAAACTTACGCCTGTTAAAATTGATTTTAACAATGAGTTATCAGCTTTTCTGAACATGAAGCATAAATATGAGTGTAATAAGTGCTGTGGAAAATCATCCAAAAAGCGTAAATATAGTGTTGGTGATCTCGTTCGTGTTAGTAAAGCAAAAGTATCTTTCACGAAAGGATATACAAGCGGTTGAAGTGAAGAAATTTTCCAAATTATTCACATATCAAAGTTCCGTCTACCACCTATTCACATACTTCAAGATCTTAATTATCAAGATATCTACAGTATCTTCTACGCAGAGGAACTATCAAAAGTTGGTCGAAAATTGCAACAGCAAAAATAAAAATGGCTTTAAAAAAAGACGAGTTTGACATCATATTACCCAGTAACAATACCATGCTTTATTTTCCTGATAACACCACAACGCCCTTTATAACACAGTTATTCCAGCCTCTTAAATTAGCTGGCAAATGGGGCATGTCTCTAGAGAAAATAAGCACTCCAATCAATTGTTTAAATTTACCTGTAAAACATGCTCCAGTTTTATACACGCTTATACATCAGGTTGATCTTTTAGATTTTCCGGAAGTAAACGTTACTGATATTTATAGTTTAGAAAATGCTCAAAATTGCCCCCGGGTGTGTATCAAAGACTCGATCATCTGATCGTTGAGTTGAACAAACTCAGAATATGAAATGATGAATAAGCCCTGGCAGCTATATAGAAGCTACAATAGTTTGCGAGGACAAATCCTTGTTTCCCTGTCCTGAGAAGGACATTTTATTTGAGTACCTCACCGTATAGAACATAACTCTGGGAATAGCTCTACTTCTAGCGACGGCGTTCCTTGGGACGTAATATTTTCGCGCCTTTAGAAAAGCACGAGGATACACTCATCTAGCCCAAGGCCTTGCGATATACTACTACGAGTCCGACCTCAAGTGACCGAATGCACCCGGTTCTTTGCATGTCGTTTTTCGACTTTGCAGCCCCGGATGCGGGCTTGGATTTCGGTCTCCCGTAGTACCGGTTCTATCAAGTTTGGTCGGCGGCTCCAGTTGTTTATGGTGCGAGAGAAACACCATTATATTGTCCACAGCTGAAAGACATGTTCAGTGTTAGGTGTTTCCTGAAATATGTAAAAATTTTATTATTATTGGAGATTGTTGAGTACCTGAAAGTGAAGTAAAGTAGATAGATGAAAATTGCAGGCCCGCAACGTGTGCCTAGGTGCTCCGACAATACCCAGGTATGAATCAATGAAGTTCACGAGCTATGTTTTACGGCGCTGGTAATAACCTACTCCTTCTACGGAGTGGAGATATCTGTGTGTTGGGCATTGCTGCTTCCTTTCGCGCTACCCTCCTCTTTTCTCTCACCCCTCGCGGATTCTTCTAATTTCCTCGAACAATTTCTCTTCCGCGTACGCCTTGACAAATTGTTCGAGTGCCTTACATATATCCTTTCTTTGGACGAATTGTGTCATCGTCTCCCTTATTGCAGTTAGGGCAGGTTAGGTCTGTTTCGGCGGCATATTGTGCACGAAATATACCATACCCTGTGAATATTGGCGTCATTAAGTTGTTCAGGCGCATTCAATTATTATCAAACCTATCTGCTATGTTTGGGAAGAAATGGTATGTATTGCGGCCCGTCTTAGACGCATCCCATTCTGCCTGCCATATTTTGAGTGTTTGTAACCTGAGGTTCATCATCGGCATCGACGATTCTTCTGACGTATTGTCATTGCCGTCCTTCGGGGTAGATGCGCGAGCGAGCGCGACAACTTCCAAGACACCCCTCTGCGCGGCAGCAAGCGTCAGCTAATCTTTAGCGTTACAAAAATTGCTCCATACCGGAGACCTAAAAGCAATCACCGACAGGAAGCACTCCCTATATATAATTAGACAAGTCGATCATTAAGTCCCCAACGCATTCGCGAAATAAAGTCAGTCGAGCATGAAGAATAGATCCAGACTAGTAAATCAACGACTGACGACCATAACGCAGGCTTACATGTTGCTTGCTCCAAGGCAAACCAGCAAGAAGACACTGACCAAGATTTTGAGTCTGTTTTATCGCTTATGGACTCGATGTCATTATAGCATGAAAAGGAATCTAACCACAGTGGTCATTACAACAAATTGAGAATTTTTCAATTAAATATGGAGTTTATTGATACACCTGTAGTTTTTTTCAAATATAATTAATGGTACTCCATCATTTAGTTTAAAAATTGTCGTTAATTATAGAAAGAAGATTGATTGGTAATTAAATGTTTATTAATTTAGATTTTAACATTGAATTGGACAAGTAATGAGGAAGTAATCGCTGGATTAGTATTTCCTTTGGGTCCACCAACTAGTGTAGAACCACCTAAAGAGAAACCTTCACAACCTCCTACTGATTTTAGTGATGAAGAAAATCAACCAATTGAACTATTAAAGAGATCAAATTCTACTCGTAGAATAAAAAAAGAATTGCGTACAAGGCGATCTGATTTCTTGGGAATTGAAGAAGTAGATATTTTTTTTCAATAGTTAATAACAGTGTATGAAAGTCAGTAACAATAAAAAATAAAAAAAAATCTTTTCTAAATAAATGACGATGATCTCGAGTTAAGTCTAGCGAAACCACCAGACATGGCAGCAATTTTAGCTGAAGAGAGAAGAATTGAGCAGTTACACCGTCGATCTTATGACACAGACAGCAATTACGAGCAAGATTCAAGCCATGAGAGGGATTCAGGTTTAGAGCTTGGTCAAGCAGAGGGTTGGGTGAAGCAACCAGTTAGTCCCGATATGTCCCAACACAGTCGTCAAAGTAGCGAACCATTGGGAGCAAGCGTTACCTCTTCGGAGGAAGATGAGATCACGAAGAAAGAGCGGGAAATTATTGAAGTTCTTGAGAAGGAAGAGCAGTAGCGTAACGGCAACGACCGCAAACAGAACAGGTAGAAAAATCTTCCATCGTAGATGTTAAAATTTAAAAAATTTTATTCTACAACAAATATCTTGTAAAAATGTTCTTATTTCTGATTCTATAATTCTCTATACCACAAGACACACATAAAAATTCCGCGTATCTCTTGCAGTATTGGTTCGGGTGCTCTGACTTTAACCAGTAGTCGAGAAGACTCTTCTCTCAAATTGTAGAACTTTGGAATTTAGAATAAAATTTCGTTTGCGCCCGTCGTTTATGAATATGTGTAGAAATTTAAAGGTCGCTGCCGAAACAGACCCCCAGGTACCTAACTACCCCTGGGTACGTTATTTTGTTACCCTCTGTAGTGATCTTCGGCAGTTTAAATTCGTGCCTGTCTTTCTTTCTTCTGAAGTGTGGTTTGTATTTTCGGTAGTTGGGATTGTTTTTATCCCGGTAGTTCTCCTTGCCTCTAAGTTCAATGTCTTGCTTCATGAAGAGGTTTGCGAGGACAGCTGTAACGGCGCTCACTCAGTTCAGTTATTTCTATATTTCCAACAGATTTTTAGATTTTCAGCTGAAGATAAATTTGTCTTATTGCCGCTTCTAAAAAGCACCCGGTCAGCAAACATGTATGCGTCTATCCCGTGTAGCTTAGTTGTTTACACAGATATTTCCGAAAATTATGTAATAGATGACGTACAGACGCCATTATTACGCATTGTACCCTTCGACATGCATGATTATACATATGGTTTAATGTGAATAAAATCGTTTTCAACTCTCTTTTGAAGTCAGATATTCGTACAATAGAAATAGATATAAGAGATGAATTTGTCCAATCTATATCATTTAAATGCGGCTCGTTGACTGTAACGTTACATTCCACAGAATTTAGATAAAAATGTATCAAGAAATTGCCTATTGTTGAGAATTAATTAATTCTCAGTTTGAATTTGCCAGCTGACAGGAACTTCGGCGGCCATCTTGGGACTGGGTCGATAACCAATCGACCAAATAATCAATGCTTCTTAATCTAGTTACTCATTTGACTAATTTTCAGTGTCCCCTTTGACTACTGAAGTTCCTGTCGCCATTCTTTCTCTGTTCTCGTTCACGTGTACACGCCATTCACATTCTTTCTTAACAAATCTGAAAGTTTTGAGTCAATCATTAGTACTAGTGCTATTGTAAATCATCAGAAATATTCAAGTTGTAGTCTACAATAGACATCAGTCAATAGTTCAAGACGATTCAACGTAAATTCGAATATTTTACCACAATTCATTTTTGCATTGCATTGATAGGCTAACGCCACCTGCACAATTATATTCTTGCTCAACTTGAGAAGCGTGCTGAGCTCGTGTGGGAGGTAAATAATACCGAACACACCAAGTTGAGTATTTTTTAGACATCCAATAAAAATTCAGTAATTACAATTGACATTCAGTGATTTCTAAAGACATTCAGTTCTTTATTCAGTGACGAAGGGTTGTACAGTGTAGTTTGTGTATCTGTTAGTGCTGAAAATAAAGATTCTAAATTTTTTTGAAACCTGACTTCCGTTTACTCTGTCCCGGCACACTCATTCCTATCCTTGAACGGTTAGGCAAATTCACAAGTTAAGATTTTCTCAACACCTGTACTATTCCACAAGGTGGGTTTGGTCGTAGTGGGTACAGTGGTATTAGTTAAATTTACATTAGAACCCTCAATCAACATGGTCATGGCACGAAACTACAAACGGTAAAGATAATTGTAGTAAATTTTTTTTTTTGTAGTTCCCAAACTGTCTAGAAAATCATTAAAAATGAAGCTTTACACTGAAATTAATGTTTCGGGTACAACGAGCTTGCAAGAAGGGGTTAAGAATCGTTTGTAGTTTAATGTAGTAGTGATAATTTTTTCCGTAACGTTCAAACTATTCTATAATTCGAAAATAATATTTACAAAAAGTATAAAACGTCATATTTTTAGTAATATTGCTTATTAACGCATTATGTGACCTATAATGTTTTTTAATTCAACAACATTAAAATAAGAAATAAAATACAATTATGTGAAAAATGATCATTTGAATTCGATCCTCGAACCATTGTCGTAGGTGCCATATAATGCTAAATTAATTATATAAAAAGAAGATAGTAACTTTACCAGAAGCGTCAAGCAGAATAGAGCAATGCTTACCTATTTAACGTCATTATCATAAGTTCAATTTCAAACAAGGATCATTATCTGATTTGTTAGTAATAAACATGCAATTACTATACTCCTTTAACAGTGTAGTAATATTATATTGTATAGCTATGGTAGAAACTAGCTGATTGCCCACATCGGCAACTACCTTCGTGAGCATTCGAGTAGTTTCGACCCAAGTCTTACATTTTATCATACACATCCATGTTGTGGGAAATTTTCTTCTAATTTTTTGTAAAAAAAGTAATAATTCGAAAGCATCATACCTGGTGTCTTTGTAAAAAAGAATGATGAAAGAGCAGAAGTATTATTTTCATTGACAACATACTCATGATTGAAATTTATTGTTTCATACTGCTGATCTTGAATATAATGTATATTATCTAGGTTATTAATTACATTATTCCTATCTATTGATAAAACACAGTTATAAACAATCATGACAATAATGGATTGACCATTATAGTCTAAATGCATCTCAACCTCCGGGGTGCAATTCACTATTCATGACAACTACTTTTTAACAGCTTCCGGTTTACTATATTTTAATTGTATCAATTAAAGATTAAAACAAATCTGACCAGCAGTTAAAATGGCCGATAATGTGCAGATACTAAATGTATATGATAAATGTACTGGAGTAAAATAATTGTAACTGTATACTCTGCGCAACATCCACGCTATCGTTTTTTTGAGGTTATACATGCGATTCACCTATACTCTTCTGTACCAAAATAGAACAGCAGTTATGTCACATAGTGTAGATCATGATTAATATAGGTTTTTTGCACCTAGCTAGTTAGGAAATCATACTTGATAGTATACTCCACGTCGTAAATGCAGTTCAGTCTTTGAAAGTTATATACGCGATTTCCCTATACTCTCCTATCCCAAACTGAGACGGCATTAATAACGCTGAGATTACTGACATCTATAATCAAAAATTGTAATGTTAATAGGAAATATTGATGGTAATCCTTATTTTAATCTTTCAATTCAGTTTGTATTTAGGCGCTCGTTTGAAAGACTATTCTTTATTCTTGATAACAGATGACGCTTCTAGAGAGCAACTCTATCAAGAGTTTGCCTCCAACTCCATATTGCAAATGACGTCAACCGAATGCACAGTGAATTACATTCTTTTTTAATGCTTTAATGAAAATTCTTCAATGCTACATAACGTCCATCAGTGTAAATACTACTTAATATTCTATTCTTATTATCTATTGCATTATATTAATTGTTTTTTAAAATTATTACAGTTGTTTTTGGAATTTCTATGCGAAGTTATTCTGTACATTCTATAATCTTTTAACCGAATATTTTGTTCGCGGTTTTCCGATAGATATTTACTCAATGTACGTCTCAACATGCCACGCAAATCGGTTTGTACACCAGATGAAATTTATAAAGCCTTAAAAAACATCAATTTCATGGAGAATGATACTTTTTTGGAATGAAACTATCCTATTTGGACAGAAGCCCATAATTTACTCCCTGAAATCTCTCTGGACTATCTATGGGTATATATGACAAAAAATCGTAATTATATTTCTTCTCGGATTCATAGTCTATCTCAAGTTTAACCAAAAATTAAACGAAAAGATTTCATCATTTCCAATTGGTCAATGAATGACAATAAACATATATTGCGAGAACTTAAGAAGACCATCCATTTGTCAGAACAGCAATGGAATAATAAATTTGGATTAAATTTGAAAAAATATAATGATGATCGGGAGTAAGTCTTTGAACCTGGTTAGACGAACCTAGTTTATCATTCATTATTGGAAGATTTCAAGATCCCTTGTCCATTAAAGTTCCAGACTGCAAACATTGAGAGAAATTATGAAGATCATTGTTTGAAAATTAAAGGTAGATGTATTGAATGTCAGAATGACAATGATATTTATAGTATAAATGAGCCGACCGAAAATGGAATAGATATTTGTATCTCGACATTTGAAACTAAAAATGTCATTCATCACAAAAAGAGACAACTACGTGAAAAAGAACGTAAAGAAGTAGCCAACAAGTTAAAATCTTAATTTACTTACATGTATCGACGAAATGTTGCAAACCAGCGTATGAATTTTCAAGATCAGGAGCCAGCAGATTTGTTTGAAGAAGACGTTTTAAGACAAGCAAAACAGCAACAAATGAATAAAGAGCTAAGTTTAGAACCAAACACTTACGAAGTTGTTGCTGTTATGAATTTGAAAAAGAATCCTAAATACTCCGGAAATATTTGTGAAATTGGAGCTGACAAACAACTCTACCTATATAATTTATTTATAAAAAACGATCCCATTGGATGCATTTTTATTGATGCTACAGGAAGTTTGATCAGGCCTATTTCATCATCGGATAGTTCTAAATACATCATTTTCCTGTACCAAGCTATTGCATCATATAATAAAAAATCTTTACCATTACTTCAATTGGCTTCTGGGATACATGATGTTAATACTCTATCATATTGGATGAGAGAATGGTTACGTTCTGGTGCGAAAGCTCCATGACAAATCGTCAGTGATTATTCACTAGCATTACTTAATGCGTCTTCAATTGCATTCAATTAAATATCACTGACTAATCATGTTGATGAGTGTTTCAAGGATGTGACCAGTGATCAACCATTAATCAATAAAGGTACAATTTTAAGAGTTGACATAGCTCATTTGATCAAATTCGTTTCTAAATGGCCATGTTTGAGTATACATAATCAAAAAAATGTCTACGCACGCTGCATTGTTAAGTGCTCAACATTTGAAGATTTCGAGGAAATATTAACATCCGCTTTGACTGTGGCTCATGCAAAAAAATTTCAAAGAAACAAATGAACTTATGTAATCATTCCTGGAAAAGATTCTTACATACAATAAAAACTGGTTCAAAACTCAAAAATTTTCCTGACGATCATTTATTTGCTAATTTTTCTGAAACATGTAAACAAGAAAAGGATGAAAATATTGAAGAATAAGAGAAAAGAAAAAAATCTCTACCATTTGAAAAAACAAAAATCTAAAAATGGATAAATACCTCATTTCAATTATGTAGATGGGTAAAAAAGTGTGTTGTTAAAGAAAAAAGAACCAAGCCATTATTTCAAAGAAATCCCGAATGTCGAAAATTTACATAAACTGCCAAAATAAAGTAGTAATCTGCGATTGATAGTTAATGGAATTGACATGAACCCTATCAGGATGAGTCAAGGATTGATAAAAATAAACAATACTTGTGCTGTTGATAGTATTCTCTATGCTATTCGTGTTAGATATATCGACAGATTAGATTGCCATTCATACGTAAATAAAAAAAGATTCTAAAGTGTTCGAAATCGTTAACACTTTACTTACAAAAAAGTAGACAGAGAGTTGTAAATGTCGGTACCGTTATCGACACGATATTAGAAGACGAATCATCGAATATCATTAATAATACTTGCAGTCCTTACTTACTTACTTACCTGATGTTCTGCGAACAAAATTTTGTATTAGTTGCAGTAATTGAACATTAAGAATACCTAGCAATAGAACATAATTAGACTCTAGCAAAACGCAAAACAGGAAGATAGGAGATGCACGACGGACTAAGTAGCTGAACAGTCATTAGAAAATTAAAGGCAAATGAACTACGAGAAAACGTAAAAGCACATATTTTATTTTATGTAAGAAAGAATTTTAATGTTAAATAATAAACAATAACAAAAATAAAAAGGACTAATTCATTGAAAATCAGAACATTCAAATTATAGAAATTCCCCATATACTTTCTGTTCATCGTAAACAAAAGAGCTTAACTACAATTATTGGTGTCATTTGTAGCTTCGAAAAATTCAACTTTTGTTTTGTTTTTTTTTTTGTATGTTTTTTCGAAAAAAACCAAAAAAAAAAAAACAATTATTAATACTACAATAAGCTACAAACGATTCTCTACATACTTGAAGGCGAGTTCTACTGAAAATTATTGAATTCCTTCAAGATTTTCCTTTTTTCGATTTGTAATTCTACGTGTGCCAATTGAATGAACTTATTGATAATGACGTTAAATAGGTAAGCATTGCTCTATTCTGCTTGACGCTTCTGGTAAAGTTACTATCTTCTTTTTATATAATTAATTTAGCATTATATGGCACCTACGACAATGGTTCGAGGATCGAATTCAAATGATCATTTTTCACATAATTGTATTTTATTTCTTATTTTAATGTTGTTGAATTAAAAAACATTATAGGTCACATAATGCGTTAATAAGCAATATTACTAAAAATATGACGTTTTATACTTTTTGTAAATATTATTTTCGAATTATAGAATAGTTTGAACGTTACGGAAAAAATTATCACTACTACATTAAACTACAAACGATTCTTAACCCCTTCTTGCAAGCTCGTTGTACCCGAAACATTAATTTCAGTGTAAAGCTTCATTTTTAATGATTTTCTAGACAGTTTGGGAACTACAAAAAAAAAAATTTACTACAATTATCTTTACCGTTTGTACCTTCGGAAATGTAACAATTTTGCTTAATTCTTTTTAAATATGAATTTTTTATGCAAATAGATAGTATTAGAATTAGAAGAAATTTTTTATTGTTATTATAATCAACTAAAAACAATGTCGTTGTTTGTAGTATACTGAGCTGTTTCAAGTTATCAACTTTTTGAGTGGTAAGGGGATTCACGCTCGTCCTATTAACTATCAATCAGAGAGATCCTTCAGATTGCGGCAGTTTGAGAAAATTAAAATCAATTGCGTCGTTTGTCGTTCATTCGGGTCATAGGTTTTTTTCTTTAATAATATCTTCCAAGATTCAGGTCCGGTAAGAAAAAATCTTTCAGTATTACAATTAACTACAAACGATTTTGAACGTCTCTGTCACTGAGATAGATTGGAAATTAGAAAAATCCATGACTTACAATCAAATATGTCTTTTTACAATCATCTGCATCGTTTATCGATTCTTGATTACTATAACCTGTCTGTTCTATAATTAAAGCAGTTGCGCATGCGTTTTGCAACTGAGCTAACGTCATCTGCCTGACCTGATGGTAAGTAACTTGAGTCTTCAGATGCATAAGAGATTATAGTAAAAGCTCATTGTAGTCAACTCTCCAATAGTTTACATTCCTTTTAAGTCAACTAAATGCTTTAACGGTAGTAAACCCTCTAATCTACTATTATAGTGATTTGATTCAATCGATATGCATTTATTTTGCTCGATATTTAAATTTTTTTTCATCTACCATGCGGATCTGTCAACGCAGTGCAATTAAAGATAACAAGCTTTTAGGGCGAATGTTCACCGCATTGAAAGAGTCTAGATGTCTGAGGTAGACACCGGCGCGCGAATATATAATTAATAACTGGTAAATTTTTAACTTTTTTACCTGAAATTATTATGTCAAACAGTAATTGCTCCGGAAATTGGACATAAGACAATATATGGGTCCGTAGCCGGAACTAGTCGAATGTTCACCAAACTTAAAGCACTAGCTTGGGCTTTATTAACTGCAGGTCCAGTTGTTCAATGAACTAATTCCAAGTGAGAATGCTTCTTCACAATTAAAGACTTATGATAGAATAATTGTGTTATTACAATCATCTGCATACGATACTGACTCTAAATTTGCCGAAAATGATTAATCTCCATGTAGAATTACAACATATAGTTATTTTTAGAAATTTTTTAGGACTACAAATGAATACAGGTCATTACAATCACCCGCGTTGTTTGTAGTACACAAAGCAACTTTTTTTTTTTAGTTTGGGTTCCAAGTTCACAATGCTCAACTCTATGAATTTCTTCAGTGTAAAGAATCGTTTGTAATCCAAATATTGATCAGAAATTATGAGCCAAGTTGGATATTAACATAATAATGAATTCTTGCTTCTTTAATCAATTTTTATCATACCTAGAGGAGGTATTATCACCTTCTCCTATTCCAGAAAATATTGATATCTTAGGATCCAGATAATTTGATTCATCTGTTTGAAGTTATTTTGCGATAATATGTAATATTCAGTTGTTAATTCGTTTTTATCATTCTGTGGCTCATTATTGCTCGGCTGAGCCATTTGAGTAAAAGTTATAAGTCTAATTAACTACTCTCAGGATAAGCCATTTTTCCCCGTCCGGAGGACGGAATTGAGTCCCACGCCGCTTCTCTTCCATAGCGAACCTGTTAATTTTAGTAATTTATGACTCAGATGAATTTTTGTAAGTACAACTCAAATTTATTCATTTATGATCGAAAACTTAATTTTAAAAAATCGAGTATGCACGGGTATATGTGCATTCAAAGAGTGGCTTTCCTTGCAATATATCTCTACTCAGGAGTAAACATGAATGTGAAAGATTTAGTCAGTTATGATAATAAGATAAAAACTCTGTTAGAATGTAAATCGTAGAATTTTTTTTTATATTAGTTAATAATAATTCTTATTAATTGTGGTCTGATTGAGAGTCAATTCCACGGTTGAACTGTTCAAACGGATAATTGCAAATAATAGAAAAACATGAATACGTATCTGTAGTTCTTACCTTTCCTCCTACAATACTGAATCCGAGATTATCAGAAATCGTACGTGTTATTTCGACACATCTTTCAGGACCCCAACAACCATGTGTCGTTGGGCAAACCTGATTCATCTGGTGTGTAATAGTCATCATGCTGAAAATTAAAAGCGATTCCAAAAATTATTGCAAAATTACTAAAAAATCACGGACGTAAAATGTGATTGGTAATCATACACTTTCATAGCTATCTAGTTATTTAGGCATAAAAAATTAAATAATACATAAGTCATTATGACAAGAGTCTTTGAATGTTGCATTTTACGGTGAATTTCTAGATGAAAGAATCGAAGTTACTAAATCAGCAATTATGAGTAGTTGGATAATTTGGAGGATCAAAAGAAAAGAATGCTAGATAATCATACTAGGGGCGGGAGAAGATGATAAGAAACGAATTCTGGAAGAACAAGAGGATGATAAGACTTCGGATTTTTGAGTAGAGAGTTAGGCTTTGGATTTCGGATAAGAGAGTGAAGATGGAAAAAGCTAG